>NC_138296.1:76610000-76612500 GCF_965601325.2 Salmo salar | reverse complement strand
GTGTAGAGAGAGTGTTTGTGTAGAGAGAGTGTTTGTGTAGAGAGTGTGTGTAGAGAGAGTATGTTTGTAGAGAGAGAGTGCGTGTATAGAGATTGTGTGTATCGAGTGTGTGTAGAGAAAGTGTGTGTATCGAGATTGTGTGTAGAGAGTGTGTGTGTGTAGAGAGTGTGTAGAGAGAGTGTGTGTATCGAGTGTGTGTAGAGAGAGTGTGTGTGTGTAGAGCGTGTGTGTAGAGAGAGTGTGTTGAGAGTGTGTGTGTGTAGAGAGTGTGTGTGTAGAGAGAGTGTGTGTGTGTAGAGAGTGTGTGTATCGAGATTGTGTGTAGAGAGCGTGTGTTTAGAGAGTGTGTGGAGAGAGTGTGTGTATCGAGTGTGTGTAGAGAGAGTGTGTGTGTAGAGAGTGTGTGTGTGAAGAGTGTGTGTAGAGAGAGTGTGTGTGTGTGTAGAGAGTGTGTGTGTAGAGAGTGTGTGTATCGAGTGTGTGTAGAGAGTGTGTGTATTGAGTGTGTGTAGAGAGAGTGTGTGTGTAGAGTGTGTGTAGAGAGAGTGTGTGTAGAGAGAGAGTGTGTGTGGAGTGTGTGTAGAGAGAGTGTGTGTAGAGAGAGAGTGTGTAGAGAGAGTGTGTAGAGGGTGTGTGTGTGTGTAGAGAGAGTGTGCAGAGAGTGTGTGTATGGAGTGTGTGTAGGGAGAGTGTGTATTGAGTGTGTATAGAGATTGTGTGTATAGAGATTGTGTGTGTAGAGAGTGTGTGTCGAGAGAGTGTTGAGAGAGAGGGTGTAGAGAGTGTGTGTAGAGAGATTGTACAGAGAGATTGTATAGAGAGAGGGTGTAGAGAGAGTGTGTGTAGAGAGATTGTACAGAGAGATTGTATAGAGAGAGTGTGAAGAGAGAGTGTGTCAGTGTAGAGAGAGTGTGTCAGTGTAGAGAGAGTGTATTTGTATAGAGAAAAAGTCTGAATTAAACCACAGGATTAGCTGGTTAGTAGTGGATCAATCTGATCAGACAAGCCCTGATACAGCAGCAGGCAGCATTGTGGTGTATTCTACTCCTACCCTGTGCTGGTTACAAAGAACCATGACAAAGATATTTATAACTAACCCAAGAGAGTTCTTCTGTGTCGTTTACAGTTGGAGCAAATGAAGCATAGTGGGCAGAACAAGCAAGGAGGTGGGCAAAGCCAAACACGAGCTCACAAGATCCTATTGGCACGTTGTAGCATGTATTTGCATATTTCCGTTAGGGAAAGACTCCTCTGTGAAGTGCACGTGTGCTCAAACTCAATTTGACCTTGCACTCCTTCTAAACAACGGCATTTTTTTAACCTTTGGCAAAGCGTCAACTCTATAAAACTTTGTGCACTGTGTTCGTAACAGAATCTAGTTTTGGGAACAGAAAATGCATTGAGTTTAGATGTTTCATCAATGAGATAATTAGCATAATGTCAGCCCAGTTTCCATCCTCTCCCACTACCCCTGACTGGACTTCCTACCACATGTTTTCCTATATATTACATTTTCCTGAGTCAGACAAGTTATTTTCAGACACGTGTGAAGCTCCACATGTACTTTTTCAAGTGTTTTTCCCTCGTGAAAACGAAAGCCCCACATTTGGTCTCCTACCCAGGGACCAACCCTGCTTAGCTTCAGAGGCAAACCAACAGTGTGATGCAGGATGCTATCTTTCTGGAATAAATGTGCCAAAACTAGCAACGGAAAAAAAGCCAGTGAATGCAAAGTCCAGGGTAACGTAACCAAAGATAGCAGGAAAAAGAGAGGCGTTTTATTTTGGCATAAAAAAGTTTTTACTGATATTTTTTGTCGTTGCATCCATTGACAATTAATTTGCATTTAAAAATGATTTCCTTGCAATATTTTGTTTTGCTATCAATACTTTGGTGTTTATGTTTTGCTATCAATACTTTGGGGTTTATGTTTTGCTATCAATACTTTGGGGTTTATGTTTTGCTATCAATACTTTGGGGTTTATGTTTTGCAATCAATACTTTGGGGTTTATGTTTTGCAATCAATACTTTGGGGTTTATGTTTTGCAATCAATACTTTGGGGTTTATGTTTTGCTATCAATACTTTGGGGTTTATGTTTTGCAATCAATACTTTGGGGTTTATGTTTTGCTATCAAGACTTTGGGGTTTATGTTTTGCTATCAATACTTTGGGGTTTATGTTTTGCTATCAAGACTTTGGGGTTTATGTTTTGCTATCAATACTTTGGGGTTTATGTTTTGCTATCAATACTTTGGGGTTTATGTTTCGCTTTCAATATCATTCTTTTGCAGTATTAACAATGTTGTTCTGAACTTCAGAGGTTTTGCTTGATATTAATGGCACAAAAATAACTCACCTCTTAGAGGACTGCACCATATAATAACACTATGACTCTATTAAAATAACTCACTAGAGGACTGCACCATATAATAATACTATGACTCTATTAAAGTAACTCACTAGAGGACTGCACCATATTTAACACTATGACTCTATT
>NC_138296.1:76587500-76605000 GCF_965601325.2 Salmo salar | reverse complement strand
GCTAGAGAGAGAGAGAGAGAGAGAGCGAGAGAGAGAGAGAGAGAAGATGGGGGGCTAGAGAGACGAGAGAGAGAGAGGGAGGGGGAGAGAGAGAAGGTGGGGGGCCCTCCTTCTCTCCCTCTCTCTCCTCTCTCTCTCTCTCTCTCCCTCTCTCTCTCTCTAGCCCCCCACCTTTTCCCTCTCTCTCTCTCTCTCTCTCTCTCTCACACTCTAGACCCCCACCTTCTCTCTCTCTCTCTCTCTCTCTCTCTCTCTTTCTCTCCCTCTCTCTTTCTCTCTCGCTCCCTCTCTCTCTCTCTCTCCTTCTCTCGCTCTCTCTCTCTCTGCTTCTCTCGCTCTCTCTCTCTCCCTCTCTCTCAATTCAATTCAATTCAATTGACTTTATTTACATGGCAAGTTTATTATTACTTACATTGTCAAAGTATACATATAGAAAAATATGGTTGTCCCTCAGGTTGTGGCATGAGGACACATATTTGGCTGCCAAAACTGCACATTTTGGCTTTAAACCCAATAAATATTAGATTTTTTCTTCATCTTTTATAGTTTCAAATTCTTTGTATTGAATTATAATTTTGGGAAAGAAATATTCTCTTAGGTCTGAGTATTTGTCACAGTGTAATAGGAAATACAGCTCTGTCTCTACCTCTCCCCTGGAGCAGAGTGAGCACAGCCTGTCCTCTCTGGGCAGCCAGGTTTGTCTGTGACGACCGGTCTCTATAGCCAGACTGTGCTCACTGAGTCTGTACCTAGTCAGTGTTTTCCTCAGTTTTCTATCAGTCACAGTGGTCAGATAGTCTGCCACCAAGTACTGTCTGTTTAGAGCCAAATAGCATTGAAGTTTACTTTGATTTTTTGTGGTGTCTTTCCAATAGGTGATATATTTTTATTTTTGTTTTGTGATGATTTGGTTGGGCCAGATTTTCTGAGTGCTGTCCTGAGGCTCTATGGGGTTGGTTTGGGTTTGTGAACTGAGCCTCAGAACCAGCTGGCTGAGGGGATTCTTCTCTGGTTTCATCTCTTGACATTGTAGAGCTGTGTGATGGAATGTTTTGGGGTCACTTGTTTTTAGATGGTTGTAAAATTTGATGGCTCTTTTTTCTATTCGAATGAGGAATTGTCCCAATTGTGCTCTACATGCGTTATTTGGAGTTTTTCTTTGCACTTGCAAAACTTGTTTTTTTTTAGGTTAATGGTCAGAGCCCAGGTCTGACAGAACCTGTGAAGACGATCTAGGTGCTGCTGTAACCCCTCTTTAGTGGGAGACAGCAGCACCAGGTCATCTGTTTACAGCAGACCCTCTTTAGTGGGAGACAGCAGCACCAGGTAATCTGCGTACAGCTGACACTTGATTTCAGTGTTGTGTAGGGTGATACCAGGTGCTTCCGATTCTTCTAATGTTTTTGCCAATTCATTAATGTAGATGTTAAATAGTGTTGGACTTATTGGGCAGCCCTGTTTCACTCCCCGTCCCTGAGAGAAGAAGTCTGTTTGCTTGTTGCCAATTTTAACTTCACATTTGTTTTTAGTGTACATTGATTTAATAACATCATATGTTTTCCCTCCAATACCACTTTCTATTAGTTTATAAAAAATATCTTTGTGCCAAATTGAATCAAATGCTTTCTTGAAATCTACAAAACACGAGTAGATTTTGCCTTTGTTTTGGTTTACTTGTTTGTCAATTAGAGTGTGGAGGGTTCTCGCTCTCTCTCTCTTTCTCTCTCTCTCTCTCTCTCCCCTTCTCTCGCTCTCTCTCTCCCTCTCTCTCTCCTTCTCTTGCTCTCTCTCTCTCCCTCTCTTTCTCTCTCTCTCCTTCTCTCTCTCTCCTTCTCTCTATCTCTCTCTTGCTCTCTCTCCTACTCTCTCTCTCCTTCTCTCTCTCTCCTCTCTCTCTTGCTCTTTCTCTCCTCCTCTCTCTCTCCCTCTCTCTCGCTCTTGCTCCCCCTGCTTTCTCTATCTCTCTCTCTCTCTCTTGCTCTTTCTCTCCCCATCTCTCTCTCATTCTTTCTCCCTCCCACTTTCTCTCTGAATTTGAATTTGAGAGATAAACAGAGAGACAGGGAGAAATAAGTTAAGAATCCATAAACTCTTACCACTTCTGGGAAAATTGGAAAACACTAAACAAACATAAACACGAAGAGTTATCTATCCAAAACGGAGATATATGGATAAATTACTTCTCCAATCTTTTTGGCCCTATAACAAAGAACAAACAGCAAAAACAAATACAAATCATAGAATCCACTATTAAAGACTACCAGAACCCACTGGATTCTCCAATTACATTGAATGAACTACAGAACAAAATACAAACCCTACAACCCAAAAAGGCCTGTGGTGTTGATAGTATCCTAAATGAATGATAAAATATACAAACCACAAATTCCAATTGGCTATACTTGAACTCTAACATCATCCTAAGCTCTGGCATCTTCCCCAATATTTGGCTCCAAGGACTGATCACAACAAATCCACAAAAGTGGAGACAAATTTGACTCCAATAACTACCATGGGATACGTGTCAACAGCAACCTTGGGGAAATCCTCCTCATTATCATTAATAGCAGGCTCGTACATTTCCTCAGCGAAAACAATGTACTGAGCAAATGTCAAATAGGCTTTTTACCAAATGATTGTACGACAGACCACGTATTCACCCTGCACATCCTAATTGACAAACAAACCAAAGCAAAGACAAAGTCTTCTCATGCTTTGTTGATTTCCAAAAAGCTTTTAACTCAATTTGGCATGAGGGTCTGCTCTACAAATTGGAGGAAAACATACAACATTATAAAATCCATGTACAGAAACAACAAGTGTGTGGTTAGAATTGGCAAAAAAACACAAATTTCTTCCCACAGGGCTGTGGGGTGAAACAGGGATGCAGCTTGAGCCACACCATCTTCAACATATATATCAACTAATTGGCGATGCCACTAGAACAGTCTGCAGCACCCGGCCTCACCCTACTAGAATCTGAAGTCAAATGTCTACTGTTTGCTGATAATCTGGTGCTTCTGTCCCCAACCAAGAAGGGCCTACAGCAGCACCTAGATCTTCTGCACAAATTCTGTCAGACCTGGGCTCTGACAGTAAATGTCAGTAAGACAAAAATAATAGTGTTCCAAAAAAGGTCCAGTTGCTAGGACCAAAAATACAAATTCCATCTAGACACCGTTGCCCTAGAGCACACAAAAAAACAATACATACCTCAGCCTAAACATCAGCACCACAGGTAACTTCCACAAAGCTGTGAACGATCTGAGAGACAAGGCAAGAAGGGCATTCTATGCCATCAAAAATAACATACAATCCGACATACCAATTAGGATTTGGCTAAAAATACTTGAATCAGTTATAGAATCCATTGCCCTTTATGGTTGTGAGGTCTGGGGTCCACTCACCAACCAAGAAATCACTAAATGGGACAAACACCAAATTGAGACTCTGCATGCAGAATTCTGCAAAAAATGTCCTCAGTGTACAATGTGACACACCAAATAATGCACGCAGTGCAGAATTATGCCGATACCCGCTAAATGTCAAGAAAAGAAAAGAGCCATTAAATAATCCAACCACCTAAAATTAAGCGATACACAAACCCCTAAACAAGCTGGTCCTGGGGCTCTGGTCACAAACACAAACAGACCCCACAGAGCCCCAGGACAGCAACACAATTAGACCCAACCAAATCATGAGAAAACAAAAAGATAATTACTTGACACATTGGAAAGAATTAACAAAAATACCAAAGCGAACTAGAATGCTATTTGGCCCTAAACAGAGAGCACACAGTGGCAGAATACCTGACCACTGTGATTGACCCAAACTTAAGGAAAGCTTTGACTATGTACAGAGCATAGCCTTGCTATTGAGAAAGGCCACCAAAGGCAGACCTGTCTCTCAAGAGAAGACAGGCTATGTGCACACTGCCCACAAAATGAGGTGGAAACTGAGCTGCACTTCCTAAACTCCTGCCAAATGTATGACCATATTATAGACACATATTTACCTCAGATTACCCACAAAGAATTAGAAAACAAATCCAATTTTGTTAAACTCCCATTTCTATTCTCTCAAGATGTGTGACCTGTTGCCACAAGAAAAGGGCAACCAGTGAAGAACAAACAACATTGTAAATACAACCCATATTTATGTTTATTTATTTTCCCTTTTGTTCTTTAGCTATTTGCACATAATATGACATTTGAAGTGTAATGTTTATTGTTTATTTCACTTTTGTTTATTATCTATTTTACTTGCTTTGGCAATGTAAACATATGTTTCCCATGCCAATAAAGCCCTTAAATTGATATTGAATTGAGAGAGTGACAGAGAAAGAGAGAGTGAGTGAGAGAGAAACAGGGAGAGAGTGAGACAGAGAGAGAGAGAGAGACAAAGAGAGAGAGAGAGACAGAGAGAGACAGAAAGAAAGAGACAGACAGAGACAGAGAAATAATGAGAGAGACAGACAGAGAGAGAGACATAGAGATAAAGTGAGAGAGAGACCGAGAGAGAGAGAAAGAGAGAAAGAGAGAGAGAGAGAGAGAGAGAGAGAAGGGGGGATTAGTTGTGGCAGGACAGAGATAGGTCAGCGAACCCTCTCACACACAGACTGCTTCTGTCCTGTCGGGAACTCTTGTCCTATCCTCCTTTCCTTGTTCACTTTCTTCTCTTCACTTCTCCTCTTCTCATCTCTCCTTCACTGATCGAGCAGGTAATAACTCCTACATATTCATTTCATAAGAGCATAGTGACTAACCCTGTATGACCCTATCTTATGCCCACATCTACTTTATCACTCTGTCTGACTGGATTGTGTCAACCTCTGCTGAAAAGGCATTCATTCACTCTGAGGGAAAGAAGACTGCGCAGCCTTTCATCTGACAATGATTATGAGAAAGAGGGATGAGAGATGGGGGGGAGGAGAGAAAGGAAAGGGAGGGAAATGTTTTTCATTATGTTGTCAGTGCATCACTCGGCATGCCAGCGAAGCACGGGAGGGGTGGGGAAGAGAAGATGGATGGCGGAATTGTCTGGCTGTCTGTCTGAGACAACTGTCCAGGCTGGAGTCAGACAGACATCATGTGATAACACCAGGAAGTAGGAAACAGGAAGTAGCAGCAGATGACATGGGAAGATTGTGTGGTCCGTGGTCCCTGTCTGTGTCCACGGTGTGACATCTCCATTGGTTACAGCGTCTCAGATACTGTAACTTGTTTTGATTATTGGAGAATAATTCATTTTGGGCAAAGGGGGACATATGGGGAGTTTCCCTGAGTACTCCATGGCATTTAAAACATTTCAAAGCATAATGATGAGATAGAAACTCATAGAAGTGATTGCAGCGATCTGCATGTGAACCTGAGATTCCTTATGGTCTTATCAGGGTCAGGTGAACCATACTGCACTTCAGCGATATTTTTCTCTCTCTTCCAGCTCATCCATCTCCTACTCCAGACACCCGGCCCAGGCCTGACCCCCCTGTGAGAATCCATGTGAGGACAGAAACAGAAATAGGGGTAGATGATGCATTGCACCCCTCAGGCCTAACCTCCCCCAGGGGGCAGCGGATCCGGAGTACCCCCCAGTCGTCCTCCGGCCCTCGTCAGCCAGAGAGGGCCAGGGCAGGGCCAGCCCTGCTGGACCAGAGGTCCCAACACCAACAACACCACACCCAGCCACAGGCAGACCAGAGAAACAGACACAATCACAAACTAGGTAAGAGCACCTGGATCTCTCTCACACCGAGTTTGCATATTGTTGTGTAATGAGGGAATTAGAAGGTAGGCCCTTAAATGGCAGGTATTCTAAAACTCAGCCTGAAGAAGAGTCTAGTAGTATAAACGCGTAGCAGTTGTACGTCTTGATGTTATGTAATGGTTCATCTGCTCCTACTTACAGCGTATGTATTCTTTGTAGATACCTGCACATAGTTTACTAAAGTTTTCTTCATCGTACTGGTCGCCTACTTGTTGTCTTTCTTGTATATTGTTGTGTGAACAGTACAGTATGTACTGTGTGTGTTTAGTGCCCACCCATAGTGTGTTGTAGAGTTTAAACGCTGACCTATGTCTCTCTGTTTATAGCCTCTGAGTCCGTCTATGTGGTATCACTGCAGGCACAGAGAGCAACGGGGCGGAGCGCGCCAAGCAACAGGGCCACCCTGACCAAAAAAGCTCCACCAGGTACACCTTATGGCCATGTTATGAGTCTTTACAACATCCTTAGAAGCCTTTATAACAGCTTCATGAGCCTTTAAAACCACTCTTAATTAACTACATCCAGCTGCAAGGAAATCATCTTCAGACAACACTCAATCTTCTAATTATATTATATTATATTATTATTATATTATTACACTATTACAATATTATTACATTATTATATTATTACACTATTACAATATTATTACATTATTATATAATTACATTATCATATTATTATATTACATTATTATATTATTATATTTTTACATTATTATATTATTACACTATTACAATATTATTACATTATTATATTATTACATGATCATATTATTATATTACATGATTATATTATTATATGGTATTATTACCTTATTATATTATTACATTATTATATTGTTACATTATTATATTATTACATTATTATATTATTATATGGTATTATTACATTATTACATTATTATATTATTACAGTATTATATTATTACATGATTATAGTATATTATTACATGATTATATTGTATTATTACATTATTACATGATTATATTATTATATGGTATTATTACATTATTATATTATTACATTATTATATTGCTACATTATTATATTTAATTAATACATTATTATATTGTATTGAATTATTACATTATTTTATTTTATTATTATATTATATTATTACAACACTCAAACCACATGACACAACACACGTTTTAGAGTTTTACACCATTTCAACACCTCTCCTCATATAGCAATGTAAAAACAGACTACATTTCAGTAATGCACACGCTTAGAAAAAAGGATTCAAATCAAATCAAATCAAATTGTATTAGTCACGTGCTGAATTCAACAGGTGTAGACCTTACAGTGAAATGCTTACTTACAAGCCCCTAACCAACAATGCAGTTTAAAAAAAATACAGATAAGAATAAGTCATAAAAGTAACAAGTAATTAAAGAGCAGCAGTAACTAACAATACCAAGACTATATACAGGGGGGTACTGATACAGAGTCAAAGTGCGGGGGCACCGGTTAGTTGAGGTAGTATGTACATGTAGGTAGAGTTATTAAAGTGACTATGCTTAGATGACAACAGAGAGTAGAAGAGGTGTAAAGAGGGGGAGAGCTGGGGGGGACAATGCAAATAGTCTGGGTAGCCATTTGACTAGATGTTCAGGAGTCTTATGGCTTGGGGGTAGAAACTGTTTAGAAGCCTCTTGGACCTAGACTTGGCACTCCGGTACCGCTTGCCATGCGGTAGCAGAGAGAACAGTCTATGACTAGGGTGGCTGGAGTCTTTGACAATTTTTAGGGCCTTCCTATGACACTGCCTGGTATAGAGGTCCTGGATGGCAGGAAGCTTGGCCCCAGTAATGTACTGGGCCGTTTGCACTACCCTCTGTAGTGCCTTGCAGTCGGAGGCCAAGCAGTTGCCATACCAGGCAGTGATGCAACCAGTCAGGATGCTTTCGATGGTGCAGCTGTAGAACTTTTTGAGGATCTGAGGACCCATGCCAAATCTTTTCAGTCTCCTGAGGGGGAATAGGTTTTGTCATGCCCTCTTCACATCTGTCTTGGTGTGCTTGGACCATGTTAGTTTGTTGGTGATGTGGACACCAACGAACTTGAAGCTCTCAACCTGCTCCACTGCAGCCCTGTCGATGAGAATGGGGGCGTGCTCGGTCCTCCTTTTCCTGTAGTCCACAATCATCTCCTTTGTCTTGATCACATTGAGGGAGAGGTTGTTGTCCAGGCACCACGCAGCCAGGTCTCTGACCTCTTCCCTTTAGGCTGTCTCGTCGTTGTCGGTGATCAGGCCTACCACTGTTGCGTCATTTCTAAGAGTATAGTAACTTATTTTCAGTTAGTTGTGCTTAGACCTGCAGACCTCCAGACCATGTTGTGTGCTGTGTGTCCCCCATGCAGAGCCTGAGGAGCATGAGGCCAAAGACATCAGCGTGAGGGTCATGTCCCCTCAGTCTGTCCTCATCAGCTGGGTGGACCCATCTATCGAGATGGAGAAGGTCCTCCCTGGGGGCTCCAGGTGAGAGAGAGAGAGAGAGAGAGAGAGAGAGAGAGAGAGAGAGAGAGAGAGAGAGAGAGAGAGAGAGAGAGTGTGTGTGTGTGTTTTTGTGTGTCTGTGAGAAAGAGAGAGAGAGCGAGAGAGAGAGAGAGAGATAAGTCATATAATCTATTTTCCCCTCTCCAGACACTACACAGTGAAGTACAGGGAGAAGGGTGAGTCTGCTCGGTGGGAGTACAAGGAGACCAACCAGAGGAGGCTGCTGATAGATACCCTGTCAGCTGACAGGATGTATGAGTTTTCTGTCCGCATCTCCAAGGGAGACAACCATGGCAAGTGGAGCACATCTGTGTTCCAGAGGACCCCAGAATCTGGTAGGTTGTCTTACTGCCTGTCTGAAAAGAAAGGATAACCCCAAGTCTTCAATGTCATTTCCCATCTTTTAAAGTGGCAATCTACAGTTCAAACAATACAAAAGTAACTGTTTTGGTAAAGGGATTAGTGATGTGGCTGCAGAGATGTAACTACTCTCAGATTACCAGACAGACTATGGACTGACCATCCATGATATCAACATTATAGCTTGAACCAGGTTATGAGGCTTTACAGTGTTTATTTACATTTACTTTGTTTACAAACATTGGAGTTAAACAAGGTTATATTTTGTGTTCTGATGTTGTATGACAGTTGAACTAAGCTCATGAGGCATTCATAAATTACATTCAAGAATCAATAGGTTTATATAAGATTGCCCCTTTAAGAGAGAAAATTGTATTTTCTTGATGAAAGCTGCTATTTTCATTTATTAAAATTTTCAATGAGTCACATGAGTCATACAGTGTCATACAATAAAATATTTAAGGGTAAATCATAGGTTTTGCCGTTGATTCATATTTAATACAGATTGTTCCATTCAATCCCTCCTTACCTTAGACTGTAAACTGTCATGGTCAAAACATATAGATTCAATGGTTGTAAAGATGGGGAGAGGTCTGTCCATAATAAAAAGATGCTCTGCTTTCTTGACACCACACTCCAAAAAACAAGTCATACAGGCTCTAGTTTTGTCTTATGTTGATTATTGTCCAGTCGTGTGGTCCAGTGCTGCAAGGAAAGACCTAGTTAAGCTGCATCTGGCCCAAAACACATTTTGATCTTCATTGTAATCAGAGGGCTGATATAAATACTATGCATGCCAGTCTCTCTTGGCTAAGAGTTGAGGAGAGACTGACTGCATCACTTCTTCTTTTTATAAGAAACATTAATGTGTTGGAAATCCCAAATTGTTTGCATAGTCAACTTACACACAGCTCTGACACACACACTTACCCCACCAGACATGGCACCAGGGGTCTTTTCACAGTCCCCAAATCCAGAACAAATTCAAGAAAGCGTACAGTATTATATAAAGCCCTTATTGCATGGAACTTCCTTCCATTTCATATTGCTCAAATAAACAACAAACCTGGTTTCAAAAAACAGATAAAGCAGCACCTCTTGGCACAACGCCTCTCCCCTATTTGACCTAGATAGTTTATGTGTATGTATTGATATGTAGGCTACGTGTGCCTTTTAAATTGTTGTAGTTATGTCCTTGAGCTGTTCTGGTCTATTGCTGTTCTGTATTATGTCATGTTTCATGTTCTGTGTGGATCCCAGGAAGAGTAGCTGCTGCTTTTGGAACAGCTAATGGGGATCCTAATAAAATACCTTCATGAAAACCTCTGCCAGTTTATGGTTTCCATCTCATTGCTTTGTGTCATAATTCAGCACAGTTAGTGTATATCACTCCCATCCTCCCCTTACTGATCCTGGATACTGGAGTCATACAGTATATTCTGTCATGAGTGTAGCATTCATACTGTAGCATTCATACAGCCTGGCTGACTGCTGCTTGGAGCTCTAGTCTAAATTTCCTTAGAGGATCTCCGGGGTGTGTTCTCTGGAAATGTATAGCGATCTTTACTTAACTTTTTCCCTATTTGAAGGCTATCGGCATTAACTACAGTACTATTACTGTACAAGTAGCCACTTTCCTTCTTCTCTTCTCCTAACTTCTGTTTTCTCTCTCGGTACACATTCCTTCTCATCCCATCCCTTTTGTCCTCTGTGCTCCTCAGCTCCCTCCGGTCCTCCAGAGAACTTTCACGTGAAGGCGCTGAGAGGGAAGGGAACCGCCGTCACGGCAACCTGGGACCCTCCTGAGGAACCCAACGGGAGGATACGTGGTCAGCGCATGACACTCCTCTCTGATCCTTCAGTAGATGATTTCACTGTACACGTGTAGGATCTTCATTTGACCATTTTCTCACAGCTGGAAAATAATCATGCAGCAAAAGGAAATGTGAATTATTGTGTGGATTATAATTAATGGACATTGTTGTAGTGGTTGATACATTTTTTGTTATAGTAAATCAGGTATGACACTTAAAATTAGAAATTACAAACTTTAAAATGTTGAATACGCTACAACTTGTCATTTCCTGCTGTGTACATCTGTATCTCTGGTCAAATATGTGTTGACAAATAAACAGTCAAACAGTCAACTAATTGATCAATATGATTCCATCAGTTATTCAATTGATCAATCAAAGCCCCACCTAAATACTTAATCAATCCATCAATACTAAACCACATTATACATCAATTTATTGATTCAGTTTTAATAAACACATACAGTTGAAGTCGGAAGTTTACATACACCTCAGCCAAATACATTTAAACTCAGTTTTTCACAATTCCTGACATTTAATCCTAGTTAAAATTCCCTGTCTTAGGTCAGTTAGGATCACCACTGTATTTTAAGAATGTGAAATGTCAGAATAAAAGTAGAGAGAATTATTTATTTCAGCTTTTATTTCTTTCATCACATTCCCAGTGGGTCAGAAGTTTACATACACTCAATTAGTATTTGGTAGCATTGCCTTTAAATTGTTTAACTTGGACCAAACGTTTTGGGTAGCCTTCCACAAGCTTCCCACAATAAGTTGGGTGAATTTTGGCCCATTCCTCCTGACAGAGCTGGTGTAACTGAGTCAGGTTTGTAGGCCTCCTTGCTCGCACAAGCTTTTTCAGTTCTGCCCACAAATTTTCATTATGGCCAAACAGTTCTATTTTTCTCCAAAAAGTATGATCTTTGTCCCCATATGCAGTTGCAAACCTTAGTCTTGTTTTTTTTATAGCGGTTTTGGAGCAGTGGCTTCTTCCTTTCTGAGCGGCCTTTCAGGTTATGTCGATAGAGGACTCGTTTTACTGTGGATATAGATACTTTTGTACCTGTTTCCTCCAGCATCTTCACAAGGTCCTTTGCTGTTGTTCTGGGATTGATTTGCACTTTTCGCACCAAAGTACGTTCATCTCTAGGAGACAGAACGAATCTCCTTCCTAAGCGTTATGACGGCTGCGTGGTCGCATGGTGTTTATACTTGCGTACTATTGTTTGTACAGATGAACGTGGTACCTTCAGGCTTTGGGAAATTGCTCCCAAGGATGAACCAGACTTGTGGAGGTCTACAATTTTTTTCTGAGGTCTTGGCTGATTTCTTTTGATTTTCCCATGATGTCAAGCAAAGAGGCATTGAGTTTGAAGGTAGGCCTTGAAATACATCCACAGGTACACCTCCAATTGACTCAAATTATGTCACTTGGCCTATCAGAAGCTTCTAAAGCCATGGCATAATTTTCTGGAATTTTCCAAGGAGTTTAAAGGCACAGTCAACTTAGTGTATGTAAACTTCTGACCCACTGGAATTGTGATACAGTGAATTATAAGTGAAATAATCTGTCTGTAAACAATTGTTGGAAAATGGACTTGTGTCATGCACAAAGTAGATGTCCTAACCGACTTGCCAAAACTATAGTTTGTTAACAAAAAATATATGGAATGGTAGAAAAACAAGTTTTAATGACTCCAACCTAAGTGTATGTAAACTTCCGACTTCAACTGTACATTGTTGGTGCTCTGTAATGATCCTGGTACTCCTCCCCTCAGAGTACATCATGTCCTATGCTCCTGCCATGAAACCCTTTGGGATGAAGTCAGTGACATACCGCGGCAGCATCACCTCAGCCATCGTAGACGGCCTCCAGCCTGGGGACCGTTACATCTTCAAGATCAGGGCCACCAACAGGAGGGGCCAGGGCCCTCAAACCAAAGCCTTCAGCGTGGCCGTGCCTCGTGGCACCGGTAAGCACATCTACTGTGTGTGTGTGTGTGTGTGTGTGTGTGTGTGTGTGTGTGTGTGTGTGTGTGTGTGTGTGTGTGTGTGTGTGTGTGTGTGTGTGTGTGTGTGTGTGTGTGTGTGTGTGTGTGTGTGTGTGCATGCGATCGTGCGTGCGTGTGTGTGTGCATGTGTTGATAGTTGCATTTCTAATGTCTTAATGGTTTGTACACTTAACTAATACTCCATCTTACTTGCCAGCCAACAGCGCTGCCTCCCCGCCAACTCATCACTCCAAGAGCCAAGGAGGCCGTAGAACCAGCCACACACCTTCTCGGACCACCGAACAGGACAGTTACCATGACGATGACACCGATCTCCAATTAGACGCCATGACCGAACAGCTGGCCACACCCACCCAGACCACATCCTCCCCGCCCGCCACCAGACGGACACGCCCACTCACCCAGACACGCTCCTATCACAGCATCTTCTCAGATGTGAGGGGCACAGTCAGGAAGGGGGCGACCAATCAGCAACTAGGAGGCGGTACCTCTTCAGCCAGAGACAAGGGGAGAGAAACAGAAACAGAGGATGAACAGGAGGAGGAGTACAAAACAACAGAACCCAATCCAGAAGAACAGAAGGAGGAGAGGCTCATTAACGAGGCTCTGGAGAAGAAGAAAGAAGCAGTGACTCAGAACAACGGTGTTCCTTCTGAACCTGAGGAGGAGGACAGGAGCCATGGCAGAGGGAGAGGGAAGGATCCAGCTGTAGATGAGACCTCTAGCCCCAGCCTCAAAGCAGAGGTTCCCTCATCAGAGGGCTCCTCATCATCGTCCAAACCCTCCTACCCTCTCCGCAAACCTCTCTCCGGTAGACGCATCAACTCTGGTCGACAGAAATTCTCCCGGACGTCAGGCTTAGGGTCAGTGTTCCAGCCGAAGACACAGGATGCAGAAATGGACAGTGCCTCCTCCTCTTCGTCCTCCAGCCCATCCCACAGCCAGGAGTCAGCAGCCATCAGGAAAGACGATGCGGTCACCAACTACGCCGAGGGTAAAAACACCTATGACCAGCCCAGTGTCACAGAAACCAAACCCTCCACCTCCACCTCCACCCCAGAGCAGGCCATCTCAGAGCCCGAGGCCGAGGCACCTTCTGTGGGTAGGGGTCCTGCTCTGCCGGGTCGTGGATATGGTTATGGCAGGAGGAAACCCGGGATCCTGTCTCGAGGGAATCCAAATGGCCGAGTTCTGACTGGACTCCGCAAACCTGGGTCAGCCTCAACATCGACCGGAGGCAAGATTCCTGAAACGTCACACACTCATGGCTCACACACTCCTAATGCGCAGGACTCAACACACCACCAGGAGAAAAATGACCACAACGACTACAAAAACACAGAGACAGAGGCCACAAAAGAAGAAGAACCCACTTCCAATTCCCAGACCATATCCTCGACACATCCCTCCGAGGACGCAAGAGAGGACAGGAGAGAGGAGAGAGGGAGAGAGGACAGGAGAGAGGAGGAAGGGAGGGGAGACAGGAGAGAGGAGAGAGGGAGAGAGGACAGGAGAGAGGAGGAAGGGAGGGGAGACAGGAGAGAGGACAGAGGGAGAGAGGACAAGAGAGAGGAGGAAGGGAGGGGCGACAGGAGAGAGGACAGAGGGAGGGGAGACAGGAGAGAGGAGGGAGGGAGGGGAGACAGGATAGAGGAGGGAGGGAGGGGGGACAGGAGAGAGGAGGGTGGGAGGGGAAACAGGAGAGAGGAGGGTGAGAGGGGTGACAGAAGAGAGGAGAGAGGGAGGGGAGGCAGGAGAGCGGAGGGTGAGAGGGGAGACATGAGAGAGGAGGGAGTGAGGGGAGACAGGAGAGAGGAGGGAGGGAGGGGAGACAGGAGAGAGGAGGCTGAGAGGGGAGACAGGAGAGAGGAGGGAGGGAGGGGAGACAGGAGAGAGGAGGAAGGGAGGGGAGACAAGAGAGAGGAGGGAGGGAGGGGAGACAGGAGAGAGGAGGGTGAGAGGGGAGACAGGGGAGAGGAGGAAGGGAGGGGAGACAGGAGAGAGGAGGGAGCGAGGGCAGACAGGAGAGAGGAGGGTGAGAGGGGAGACAGGAGAGAGGAGAGAAGGAGGGGGGAGAACTACAACACCCCAGCTCCCCCTCCCTCCAGGATTAACCCCTTTGGGAACCGGCACCAGAGCAGGTTTGGAACAGGGACGGGGAGCAGTAGCAGGGCCTCCTCACCCCGGGCGGACGGGAGGGTTCCCTGGAGCAGGACTACCTCCTCGTCCTCCGTTGGGGCAGGGAGACCCCTCCTTAGAGGAACCCCCTCCAGGACAGCTGCATTGGGGGCAGCAGGAGCCACGGGGGCAGCAGGAGCCTCAGGGGAATCAAGGACCTCAGCATTGCAGGAGACCAGTGAGGATGCTAAAACCTCCTCCACCCTCTTACCATTAAAGAACGGGGAGGGGGCGGGGTCACCTAAACCCTCTCTGCCCAACAGGAATGCAGTTCTAGGTGGATCTAGGAATCCCATCACCTCCTCTTCCTCCTCCAACACCTCCTCTAGTGGTCGTAGAGACTCCAGTGAGCCAGTCCACAGAGGAAGCAGCATCAGGGAGGACAGCAGTAATGACCATGAGGAGGACTATCTCTACGAGGGGAGTAAGGAGATCTATGAGAGGAATGAAAAAGTCACAGACCCAACCCCTGTCCCCAAAACTACTACGACCACTACCACCACTACCACTACCTCAGCCCCCAGTACCCCCCGCAGAGTGTCCCAGAGTGGGGATAATGAGAGTGTGGACCCCAAGCCTGGTAGAACCAGACCCGGTTTAATCCCTGGTTCTACATTCCCCCGACGTCCCATTTTAGGTCCCAATGGGAGGGTGAGATCCCCCCTGCTCACAAACAGGCAAACGGCTTCTAGGTTCCCCTTTAGAGCACAACCAGCACAGAGCACACAGTTAGGTTCCTCTAGCCCAGACACATCCCCTTCCTCTTCTTCCTCTTCCTCCTCTAGTCTGCCACAGCCAGACCGCAGGGTTAACGGGGGCACTAGTGTTAGCACTGGAGGCTCCCCCCCTTCCCTCTCTCTCCCCTCCCTCAGACAGACCTCCTCTAGTGAGGGTTCTCATGGTAACAGCCAGGGGTCTCAGGACTCCTCCTCCTCCTCCTCCTCCTCATCCTCATCCAGAGACTCTTTGGGGGGGCAGGGGACGAGGATGCGCTACCCCAGTCGGTCAGACCCCTTCCTCAGGGGTAAAACCCCCAGCGGAGGCCTCAAGCCTGGCTACGGAAATGGTAACGGAAACGGTAAAAATGGCCGCCCCAATCTCACAGTGACCAGTGACAAAGAGTCCAGCACACCTAATGACAACACCAAACCTAATGGACGAAGGTACATCACGGGGCCTGATGGAGCCAAATGGGTATGTGTGTCTGTGTCTCAATTCCAAAGTTACAAGGGGATTGAAAGGAGACATTTTTATTGTTGACCTTTCACCTGCAATGTTAACCATTATGTAGACTTTCCTTAATGTAATGTTCCCTATGACAGTATGAGTCTTGTCTCCAACCCTGTGGTGTGTATGTGTTGTTTTCTTCAGGTGGTGGACTTGGATGAGGGGGTCCTGATGAACGAGAATGGCATGGTTCTCCAGGACTCTCAGGGCCGACCCAGGAGGGTGGTGCTGGGAGAGGATGGACGCACCATCTTTGGTGAGATACTGTATACTGATACCTTCTCTTATTGAACACCGTTTCTATGAGTATTACAGGTCTACTTTCCTAAGAGCTTTGTAATGTGTTGGTATGTCAAGACTTCTCATTTCCCTTATTTGTTACGGAGAAAGGGATATATCACACTTGCAGCACAGAATCAAATTGTTTTGTTTCTCAAATCGTTTTCACACAGATAGATCATTGATTGTTTGTCCTCCCATACTAGACCACCAGGGCAGCCCATTGGTGAACCAGGAGGGTCAGGCTCTGTTCGGTCATGGTCGGGAGAGCCAACCATTGGTCAACCCCAAAGACAAGTTCCTGACCGTGGGTGGCAAACCCGTCATTGGCCTGGACCGGCCTAAACCCAGGACCACAACCACAACCACAACCACAACCAGACCTCCTACTACAACCACACCTGACCCAACCACACTCCCAACCACCACTGAAATGACCACAGAGGAGACCACGACCATGCTGGTGTTCCCATCTTGTCCTCCAGGAACGTTTTTGATCAGGGATGAGAATGGATTCCCAATGCTGGATGCTGATGGTGTCCTGGACTGTTATCCTGAAGGTGAGTCTGACTAACGTTGACTAACGCTTCTGTATGTATTGTCAGATTACTAGTAGTATCATAATAATAATAGTAGTAGTAGTAGTAGTACTAGAAGTAAAAGTAGTAGTAGTAAAAGTAGTACTAGAAGTGGTAGTAGCAGCTACTAGTAGTAGTAGCAAAAGTAACTATTAGCAGTAGTAGTAGCATCTATTAGTTGTACATTTTAGTCATTTAGCAGTCGCTCTTATCCAGAGCGACTTACAGTAGTGAATGCATACCTTTCATTTCATGCATTCCCCCGTGGGAATCGAGCCCACAACCCTGGCATTGCACACACCATGCTGGCGTTGCAAACACCATGCTCTACCAACTGAGCCACAGGGAAGGCCAAGTAGTGGTAGTAGTAGCAGTAGCATCTATTAGTAGTAGTGGTAGTAGTAGTAGTAGCAGCTACTAGTACTAGTAGTAGTAGTAGCAGCTAGTAGTAGTAGTAGCAGTAGTAGCAGTAGCAGCTACTAGTAGTAGTGGCAGTAGTAGTAGTAGTAGCCGTAGCAGAAGTAGTAGAAGTAGCAAAAGCTAGTAGTAGTAGTAGTAGTAGTAGTAGTAGTAGTAGCAGCTACTAGTAGTAGTGGTAGTAGTAGCAGCTACTACTAGTAGTAGTAGAAGTAGTAGTACTAGCAGTAGTAGCAGCTACTAGTAATAATAGTAGTAGCAGCAGCTACTAGTAGAAGTAGTAGCAGTAGTAGTAGCAGCTACTACTAGTAGTAGTAGTAGTAGTAGTAGCTGCTACTAGTAGTAGTAGTAGTAGTTGTAGTCGTA